>NC_134487.1:186011212-186021212 GCF_040206685.1 Ascaphus truei
CTGCAGTAAATGAGTAATGAAGCCGGGTAATTGCCTGGGATAGCTGAGGTAACTGCTGCTGGGACCACGTAAGGAAGCCTCTTCCCGGTGTCCTGACCGTCCGTGATGCTGCCTGGGACCGCTGTGGGAGGGAGAGCCAATGTAACCACTGTGAGCCCGTGCCTGAGCGCTGGCCCTCTGGGTGGCTGCCCAGCAGCAGCAGCTACCTCAGCTATCCCAGGCAATTACCCTGCTTCATTATTCATTTACTGCAGCACTGGTTTTATACCCCTGTGTATCCCAGTGCGTGTTACTGCAGCACTGGTTTTATACCCCTGTGTATCCCAGTGCGTGTTACTGCAGCACTGGTTTTATACCTCTGTGTATCCCAGTGCGTGTTACTGCAGCACTGGTTTTATACCCCTGTGTATCCCAGTGCGTGTTACTGCAGCACTGGTTTTATACCTCTGTGTATCCCAGTGCGTGTTACTGCAGCACTGGTTTTATACCCCTGTGTATCCCAGTGCGTGTTACTGCAGCACTGGTTTTATACAACTGTGTATCCCAGTGCATGTTACTGCAGCACTGGTTTTATACCTCTGTGTATCCCAGTGCCTGTTACTGCAGCACTGGTTTTATACCCCTGTGTATCCCAGTGCGTGTTACTGCAGCACTGGTTTTATGCCTCTGTGTATCCCAGTGCGTGTTACTGCAGCACTGGTTTTATACCTCTGTGTATCCCAGTGCGTGTTACTGCAGCACTGGTTTTATACCCCTGTGTATCCCAGTGCGTGTTACTGCAGCACTGGTTTTATACCTGTGTATCCCAGTGCGTGTTACTGCAGCACTGGTTTTATACCTCTGTGTATCCCAGTGCGTTGTATCTTCTGCTGTTGATGTTCTCTGCAGAGGACGGGTTATCTTATTCAGGGGCAGCAATTTACAACCTTGACACCCATCTACGGACTTTGTATGGGCTTTTTTGGTTTTGGCATTTGCCATCACTTCATACGGACTCAGCCTTTCGGTAAGGTGCTACCTAATTCACTTGTGGAATTTCTGCAGTCAATTGTTGACTTTTGACATCAACAGTTATTATTCATCATCTGTGCAGCCTGTTGGTGATATAGTGTTTGCTGCTATGAGGGATATACCTAGGGTGACCAGATTTTGAAAATGAAAAACCGGGACATTTTTTTTTATTGTAGTACACTTATACTTTACTACCATTAGTCCTTGTTACGTGCGTGTGTACCTCACTTATCGAACAAAAAAAAACCCAGATGTGAATGATTCTGAACCCATTAACCAGTGTCAGGACGCCCCCTTCACAATTTCTAAAGCAGCAATCCCGCCTGGGATCTTACCTGATCCGCTGTCCCTCAAGGTACTATACTGGAGGGGAGGTGTTCCCTACATCTCTTCCAATATCTCCCGGGTGAAACTTGAGTCACATCTGGAAGAAAGCAGGGTAGGTTACTTCGGTGTAGGTATACGGCAGTTAAGATGAGAGAGAGAGGGAGAGACAGGGGGAGGGTGAGAGAGAGAGACGGAGAGGGAGGGAGAGAGAGAGAGACGGAGAGGGAGGGAGAGAGAGAGACGGGGAGGGAGAGAGAGAGACGGGGAGGGAGAGGGAGGGAGGGGGAGAGAGACAGAGGGGGAGGGGGAGAGAGAGACAGGGAGGGAGAGAGAGACGGGGAGGGAGAGAGAGACGGGGAGGGAGAGGGACAGGGAGAGGGACAGAGAGGGGGAGACACACTGGTACACACACACACACATACTGGTACACACACACTGGTATACACACACACACTGGTACACACACTGGTATACACACACACACACACTGGTACACACACACACACTGGTACACACACACACAGGGAGGGAGAGAGAGACACACAGAGAGGGAGAGAGACACACAGGGAGGTCGAGAGACACACAGGGAGGTCGAGAGAGAGACACGGAGGTCGAGAGAGAAGACACACAGGGAGGTCGAGAGAGAGACACGGAGGTCGAGAGAGAGACACGGAGGTCGAGAGAGAGACACGGAGGTCGAGAGAGAGACACGGAGGTCGAGAGAGAGACACGGAGGTCGAGAGAGAGACACGGAGGTCGAGAGAGAGACACGGAGGTCGAGAGAGAGACACGGAGGTCGAGAGAGAGACACAGGGAGGGAGAGAGAGAGAGGGAGGGAGAGAGAGAAGGAGAGAGGGAGACACACATACTGGTACACACACACACTGGTACACACAAACACACACACACACACACTGGTACACACACACACACTGGTACACACACACACACTGGTACACACACACACTGGTACACACACACACTGGTACACACACACACACACACACTGGTACACACATACAGTGGTACACACACACACACACACACACTGGTACACACACACACACACTGGTACACACACACACTGGTACACACACACACACTGGTACACACACACACTGGTACACACACACACACTGGTACACACACACACACTGGTACACACACACACTGGTACACACACACACACACACACTGGTACACACACACACACACACACACACACACACTGGTACACACACACACACACACACACACACACTGGTACACATACTAGCACACACACACTGGTACACACACACACACACACACTGGTACACACACACACTGGTACACACACACACTGGTACACACACACACACACACTGGTACACACACACACTGGTACACACACACACTGGTACACACACACACTGGTACACACACACACTGGCACACACACACTGGTACACACACACACTGGTACACACACACACTGGTACACACACACACACAGTGGAGTACTGACAGAGGCAGCCACGAGCAGGCGGCTCTCCGCCTCCCCCTGCACCCCCCCCCCCCCCCGTGCCTGCACTCATCTCCCGCACCCCCCCCCCCCCCTCCCCCGGCGGGCAGCCACGGGATCCCTGGGCAGAATGGGGGGACACCGCGCAGCCACCACTGCCCGCCCCCGCGCCAAGGGGACCGGAGCGCCAGGACAGGAGGCAAAGGAAGAAAAACCCACCTCCTATCACCCCGAGCAGGCAGAGGGGGGGAGACACCGCGCAAAGGAGCCAGGAGCGGGCAGAGACACACACCACGTGTGCTCTGCAGCAGGAAGCGGAAGTCCCGCCCCCAGGCACCCTGGCCCCGTCCCAAGGCACACCGGCCCCGCCCCAAGGCACACCGGCCCTGCCCCCTGCCCCAAGGCACCCTTCATTTCCATTCCCACATGCTGGGACTTGGAGAACGATGATGCCGTGGGCGGGCTTAATGCCGGGACGCAGGGGATTGGCAAAGGTAGCAAATGCCGGGGGGGCGGGACTTTGTTCAATGCCGGGCCGCATCCTCCAATCAGCAAGGCCCAGCATGTTTCTACAGGAGAAGCCCAACCCGTGGCATGAAAAAAAATACTCACCGCCGGGCTGCTGCAGTCTCCTCCGCGCCGCCGCTCACTCGCGCACCGCAGCTAATTACTCGCGCACCGCCGCGGACATTAAAAAAAAAACGGGAACACACGGGGAAAAACCGGGACATTTCCGGGACACACAGGAAACCGGGACAGCAACCGAAAAACCGGGACTGTCCCGGCAAAAGGGGGACGGGGTGGTCACCTAGGCCCACCTCTTCTCTCCGGTAACTCCACGTAAAGGGACCCAGACAGTACTACAGTACTTCTCCAAAAACAACTAAAACATTTCCTCATAAATACGCACTTTCCCTTTCCGTAAAAGCAAAAGCATTCGCCCACTTCCATTCCCACTCACACAACTCAAAGCAGTAGTTTCAAACCTTTTTTAATGATTCACATTATTAACAACCAGTAAGTATCCCTTTACAGAAAATAATAAACAGAACACATCCATTCCTATTATTGCTAAGACAAAAACCAACAAAGGCAAAAAACATTCAAGAAAGACCAAAAAAAACAACACATTACAAGTCGTCATCTGAGCATCTCAACCTCTCAACCTAGCGCTATTAATCTCATCGCCAAAAAACACATAACTTTTGACTTTTAAACCCTTAATAGCACATCCTCTTATTCCTTTTCAGAATTTAGCTTCCTGATCATATAATCATCCTACAACAAGGCTTTGCGTACAAAACGTTTAACCTTACATCTAATTATTTCTTCTGTTCCAGTAACTTCTGTAACTGAAACTCGATATTATATGTAATACATTTATTTTTTATTCTACGTACTTCCTCTCTACCCAACCCTGTCTTGGTAAGCTGTGTCTTTAGCCATTCTAGTCTATGCTTGTCCATCACGTTGCCTGCCCACATGTTTATTCTATCTAACTCTTGTATTACATACCCCTCCCTCTCCTCCCTCTCCACGCTTAACCCCTCCCTCTCCTCCCTCTCCACGCTTATCTGACTTTTTTGTGAGGACGAGCTATTACTCTCACTACTCTCTTTTTCCCTCACCTCTCCCCTAGCCTCTTTTATTTTAACCCACTGTACATGCTCCTTTTTTAATTCTTCATATTGCTCTTTTGTCAGCTGTTTTCTTTGGTACATCAATTTTTCCAATCTTTCTATTATCTGTTCATCACTACTCCCCCCATGCTGCTTCCGGAAAATACCCACCCAAAACAGAACATCTCCCACTGCGTTCTCAAAATGTTCCATTTTCTCTTTTAGGGTTACCTTCCCTGATACTTTTCCAACTTTACCCTCTACACCCTTCTCTCTAGGCTCCACTTTACTCTGACTATCCTTATCATCCTTTGTTTCTATCCCTTGCGAAGACTCGTTTTCGCTTCCACTAACACACCCTTTACACTTACTCTTTCCCTCTCTGCCTTTTCCACTCACCCCACCAGGGCCTGCCTTCTCCTCAGTTTCTTGCGCTTCCCTATCTAACTTCTTATTTTCCTCTTTTCCTTTCCTCACGGTCTGTTCCTCTTCCCCACTCCCGTCAATACTGGACAAATCCAGCGCACAAAACTTTGACTTCATCACCCTATCTTGCCGTAGCTCACTCTTCCCCTCCCCTTCAACTGTACAAACATCATTGTCACTTTGTAAACTACGTTTTTGCGCCCCTTTCTTGGGTCCGGTCGTGTCCATTATTTCCACTTCCACCTCCCCCTCTATTGGGCCACTCTCTACCATTTCTTCCCTTCTTAAATCCTCCTCATACATTGCTGTTATAGCCGGATCAAGTCCTCCCTCTTGGGAACTCTCCATCTCACAAATTCCCTGACCCTCCACTGTCTCTTCCTCTTCTTCTAGCACAATGCCCCCTTTTGCTGCCTGGGCATATGTCCTTTTTGTGCACTGCCTTGCCAAGTGTCCTTCCTCTCCGCATAGATGGCATCTCTTAGGGACTCCACAGTTGGCTGCAGTATGTCCCTCTTCCCCACAATTACGGCACACAATTCCCGTTTTCGTGCAACCCTCCTTTGTATGTCCATAAGTGTGGCAATGCCTGCAATATAGAGGCTGTCCCAGGTAAAACAAAAAACCTCTGTCCCCTCTGATATTGAACATGGCCGGTGGGTGTGTCACTCCTCCCGCACATGATGGATCCCGTCTGAACCGTACCCAGAAACGTCTCTTCCCATTGTACATGCCATACGGGTTAAGTTCTTCACCTCCTCTGATCATTTCGCAATACCGTTTCAAAAAAGTCACAATCTCCTCTTTCCTTGCATACGCATTGTACATGTGAATTACAAGTGGTCTCTCCTCCAGCATAAAACTTGGAATTACCTTGATGCCATGTAAGATCGGGTCACCAGACTTCTCCTTGCACTTTTCAAACGTGCACCAAACATCCGCTTCTTGATGACAGGTCAGGTCATAAATCCCCTGTGCAGGGAAATCCTCTCAGCATCAAGACCAATCAATTGCTTCAGCACCTTCTCCACTATCCACTGCAGGTTCACTCGACATCTCTCGGTCTCCTCGATCAGGAACCGGATGGAATTGCGCATTCCAGCTTGCGACGTCATCTCCGCTCTCTCAAGCTCAGGTGCGGCACCCCAAAAGCAGCAAGGGACTTTAGCCAGTAAAGGCGATGTCCCAGGGCAAAGGTGCCGGCCCCTCACTTCCGCATCTGCTCGCTCAGAACCGCTCGCTCAGGATCACTCCTCTCAGCTCGAGATGGCGTGCCCCCCCAAAAGCAGCAGGAGTCTTTAGCCCCCGAAGGGACGATGACTCAAGGCCAAGGGGACACAGTCTCAGCTACACAGCTGTTTCTTTTTTTTTACGGTTCACATATTAACAACCAGTAAGTATCCCTTTACAAAAGGTAATAAACAAAAAACATCACTATACATTCCTTATAATGCCAAGACAAAACAAACTACACAATGGCAAAATAAAAATTCCCATTTTGTACTAAGTAACATTCAAAAGGAAACACAAAAACAGCCACCCAAAACATTACATTTTATACTTTCTGTATTTCTCTGTCTTTAAGGAGTCTTTCTACTTGCTCTAACATACTCCGTGCCTTTGCATTGCTCTGTGCGATGCCCTTTAAAAATTCATAGAATCTTTCTACTGTAGCGAAACCAAGTTCTTCCCTATACTTCCTCATAGGCGCTGTTTCCACTCCTCTTACTCCCTGTCCCTGACCCCCTTTACTTTCCCTATTCTCTCCACTTCCACTCTCACTTCTACTTTCCCCCATTACCTTATGTTCAGATGCTTTCACCTCCCCTCCTGAGTCCTCCTTTTTTTTTGGTTCTTTCTTACCAACAGCTGTCCTCTTCCCTACGTCTCCTTCACTCACACTCTCCTTCTCCCTCACCTCTCCCCTAGCCTCTTTTATTTTAAGCCACTGTACATGTTCCTTTTTTAATTCTTCATATTGCTCTTTTGTCAGCTGTTTTCTCTGGTACATCATTTTTTTCAATCTTTCTATTATCTGTTCATCACTACTACCCCCATGCTGCTTCCGGAAAATACCCACCCAAAACAGAACATCTCCCACTGTATCCTCAAAATGTTCCATTTTCTCTTTTAGGGTTACTTTCCCTGATATTTTTCCAACTTTACCCTCTACACCCTTCTCTCTAGGCTCCACTTTACTTTGGCTATCATTATCTTCCTTTGTTTCTATCCCTTGCGAATACATGTTTTCACTTCCACTAACAACAACCCCTTTACACTTACTCTTTCCCTCTTTGCCTTTTCCACTCGCTCCACCAGGGCCTGCCTTCTCCTCTGTTTCTAGCGCTTCCCTATCTAACTTCTTATTTTCCTCTTTCCCTTTACTCACGGTCTTTTCCTCTTCCCCACTCCCGTCAATACTGGCCAAATCCAGCACACAAACCTTTGCCTTCACCACCCTATCTTGCAGTTGCTCACTCTTCCCCTCCCCTTCAACTGTACAAACAATGTCACTTTTTAAACTACGCTTTTTCGCCCCTTTCTTGGGTCCAGTTGTGTCCATTATTTCCACTTCCACCTCCCCCTCTATTGGGCTACTATCTACCCTTTCTTCTCTTCTTAAATCCTCCTCATACATTGCTGTTATAGCAGGATCAAGCCCTCCCTCTTGGGAACTCTCCATCTCAAAAATCCCCTGACCCTCAACTATCTCTTCTTCTAGCACAATGTCCCCTTTTGCTGCCTGGGCATATGTCCTTTTAGTGCACTGCCGTGCCAAATGTCCTTCCTCTCCGCAAAGA
This sequence comes from Ascaphus truei, assembly GCF_040206685.1. NCBI lineage: Eukaryota > Metazoa > Chordata > Amphibia > Anura > Ascaphidae > Ascaphus > Ascaphus truei. The sequence continues at coordinate 186,018,901 of NC_134487.1, forward strand.
TGGCATCTCTTAGGGACTCCACAGTTGGCTGCAGTATGCCCCTCTTCCCCACTATTGCGGCACACAATTACTGTTTTCGTGCAACCCTCCTTTGTATGTCCATAAGTGTGGCACTGCCTGCAATATAGAGGCTGACCTGGATAAAACAAAAATCCTCTGTCTCCTCTGATATTAAACATGGCCGGTGGGTGTGTCACTCCTCCCGCACATGATGGATCCCGTCTGAACCGTACCCAGAAACGTCTCTTCCCGTTGAACATGCCATACGGGTTATTAAGTTCTTCACCTCCTCTGATCATTTCACAATACCGTTTCAAAAAACACACAATCGCCTCTTTTCTTGCATACGGATTGTACATGTGAAGTACAAGTGGTCTCTCCTCCAGCATAAAATTTGGGATTACCTTAATGCCATGTAATATCGGGTCACCAGACTTCTCCTTGCACTTTTCAAAAGTGCACCAAACATCCGCTTCTTGAAAGCAGGTCAGGTCATAAATCCCCTGCGCAGGGAAATCCTGAAGGCAGAAGATCCTCTCAGCATCCAGACCAATCAATTGCTTCAGCACCTTCTCCACTATCCACTGCAGGTTCACTCGACATCTCTCAGTCTCCTCGATCAGGAACCGGATGGAATTGCGCATTCCAGCTTGCGACGTCATCTCCGCTCTCCCAAGCTCAGGTGCGGCACCCCAAAAGCAGCAAGGGACTTTAGCCAGTAAAGGCGATGTCCCAGGGCAAAGGTGCCGGCCCCTCACTTCCGCATCTACTCGCTCAGAAACGCTCGCTCAGGATCACTCTTCTCAGCTCGAGATGGCGTGCCCCCCCAAAAGCAGCAGGAGTCTTTAGTCCCCGAAGGGACGATGACTCAAGGCCAAGGGGACACAGTCTCAGCTACACAGCTGTTTCAACCTTGATGGGTATCATCAGTGTGAGGTTGGCTTGCTGACATTTGCTCAAATGAGATAAGAGTAGGTAATCACCACGACTATTAAGGTTATGGTGGGTAAAAAAAGTGACTAAAACCCTCCACAGTAAAGCATAAAGCAACTGTAAATATTCCTGTATATTCATTTGAGCAAATGTCAGCAAGCCAAGTCGACCCGGCAGGAAAAGCAGCCATGAACGCCCCCCTGACGCTGGAGGAGCTCCACGCTGCAACCAAATCCTTTATGACGGGTAGGACGCCGGGCGGAGATGGTATCCCAGCTGAGTTATACACGAATCTGTGGGACCTGACCGGCCCGGACCTGCTCGAGCTTTACAGGGAAATGGAAGCAGAAGGTAGGATGCCCCCAACGCTGAGGGAAGGAATGCTGATGCTCTTGTACAAACGGAAGGTGGAGAGGTGCGACCTCAAGAACTGGCGTCCCATCTCCCTCCTGAACGTGGACTACAAGATCCTAGCAAAAGTCCTAGCGATTAGACTGAAGAAGGTCATCAGCCAGATCATCCACCCAGACCAGACGTGCGGCATCCCCAGACGCAGGATCGCAGACAGCCTCGTCCTAATCAGAGACGCAGTCCACTACATCAAAGACCGCCGTCTACACGCGGCCCTGGTCACCCTTGATCAGGAGAAGGCCTTTGACCATGTCTCCCATGATTTCATGGGCAGGGTACTGCGTGAGTATGGGATGGGGGAGATGTTCTGTTCTTATGTTAACCTGATGTACCTTGACATTTGCAGTGTGGCGATCGTGAACGGATGGAAGACTAACCCCTTCCCTGTCCTCTCAGGGGTTAGGCAGGGCTGCCCTCTTTCACCTCTCCTTTTTGTCTGTTGTATAGAGCTCTTCGCCCAGTGCATCAGACGAGATGCAGAGATCAGAGGGATCGTCGTGCCAGGACCCCAGAGACGCGAAGTGAAGTGCTCGCTCTACATGGATGACGTCACCATCTTCTGCGCAGATAGCCGGTCGGTGAAGACGCTGGTCCAGACGTGCGAGGATTTCGGGAAAGCTTCAGGAGTAAAAGTCAACTGCGGGAAGTCAGAGACCAAGCTATTTGGGCTTTGGAACCTGACTGCCGACCCCCTCCCCTTCCCCATCAGAGCAGGCCTCATTCAAATCCTTGGAGTCTGGTTTGGTGTGGGGAGTGAGGCCGCTGCCCTGAAGAGCTGGAACGAGAGGCTGAACAAGGTGAAGCAGAAGATCGGATTGTGGCGCCTCAGACCCCTCACCATTGAGGGGAAAAAGCTGGTACTGCTGAACGAGATCCTCCCTGTCCTGCAGTACGTGGCCCAGGCATACCCGCCTTCGACCAGAACCTGCCAGGAGATCTCCATGGCAGTGTTCCGCTTTGTCTGGGGG
>NC_134487.1:186026212-186052364 GCF_040206685.1 Ascaphus truei
TACCATTTACATCTGTGCATCATGTGCATCCCATTGTTTGCACCAATATATTTGAAAAAAACAAACAAAACATTATTGATGCTTATGCCACACATTGAAAAATATATATTTCTCAATGAGTACAGTACATAGGCACACACAAGCGCAAATTGTTAGTTTTCGTTTATCATTTTAATGTCAAATGTTCAATATGTGATTGTAGGAGACGCCCACAGAGGTAAGGATAGGAGACTTGCATTTGGATAAATAAATGTAGGCTTTTATTTAACTACAGTTCAGAATAAAAAACAGGGCTTTTCTTCAGCCAGAGTTCAGCAGTACTTCATATCGCTTTTCTCAGCCAAAGTTCAAAGGGTAGCAAAACAATAGCAACAGAACATGTAGCAGAATGACAGTAGTAACACATACTGTATATCAGAGAAATAGACCTCAGAGTCAGTATCTGTCGGTAGATCAGGACAGCCAGCACTGGACTGCAGGCTACCTGATTTTAAAGGCTCCAGCCCAGGTGGTTCATTAGTGCTCCTGCCTCCTCCATTTGTTGGCTACTCTGCTACAGCAACGCTTAGTACATACAGTAGGCCCCCAGGTCTTCCAGAGTTCACTCACTTGTAGCTTCAATGGTCTCAAACTATAACAGCACATCAGTCTGTAAAGTCAAATCTTTTACAAAATACAGTATAGGGAGAGAGAGAGAAAGAAAGCCCCTAATTGTATGTACTCAATACCTTGGTCAAAATAGAGGAATGGAATATTAATACATTTTAACTTTTACTATCAAATATTAAAATGAGAGCCCATGGATCCAAACTAATGTATGTGTAACACCCCTTCCAAATGGATTACTAGCAGGTTAGTATATGCTGGACCCCACCCTGTGTTACCATAGGGATACTGACGTCAGAATTGAGTATTTAGGACAGGAGGAACGTCTGGAAGGTCAGGTTCCTGGAGGACAAGTGGAGAGAAGCCCCAGGGAGAGTAAATAGGGATATGTGTGTCCATAAGGTAATAGAAGAGACCAGGCCCTTATTTATTATGTTATAGATAGGGACAGTACCTTTTAAGTTAAGATTCCAATACGATAGTTAACAGCAACAAGCAGGTCTCAGAGAGGGGAGACCAACACGCCACAGATGACCCCAGACAGAGGGCTCCCGGGTGTCAGCGGATCGGCTCTATCGGCAGATCCGTACACTTATTCTTTTCAGCCTATGTGGATGCGACAGTTTCCAAGCAGGAAAGGGGTTCAATATTCATCTACATATAACCAAACAGAGCCCCATTAAGGGCCCAGTTTAAACTACAGTAGATATAACAGACATTACTCCAGAGGAGGGGCCAGTTCCAATTCCAGTAAAGTAACCACGCAGATACACCTCACTGAGTGTGAAGAGTGGGCACTTAAGGAAGCACAGTATTTAAGTAATAATCCCCGAAGAACAGGGCATTACTGGCCAATAATGCCCTGGCTGGAAGAGTTGAAGGCCCGAGGGGAAGCCGAGGGTCTTTAACCCAGCCATGGCATTATTGGCAGTAATGCCATGTTCCGAGGGGATTATTACTATTATAGGCTAAATGTAGGCCTTTTTCATAAATAATAGACACTTTTGTAAAGGTATATAACTCGGAACTACGCTGATGCACCTGTGTATGAAAAAGAAGTAAAGTAACAAATGAGGGGGGAAGAGGTGAGGGGGGGGGGAGAAGAGAGGTGAGGGGGAGGGAGAAGAGAGGTGAGGGGAGAAGAGAGGTGAGGGGGGAGAAGAGACGTGAGGGGGCAAGGGAGGAGGAGAGGCAAGGGTGGGGGAGAAGAGATAGGTGAGTGGGGATTGAGGGAGGTGGTGGAGGAGGGGAGAGGTGGGGAGCAAGGTGAGGGGGGGAGCGAGGTGAAGGGGGGGGAAGCGAGGTGAAGGGGGGGAAGCGAGGTGAAGGGGTGTGGGGGAGAGGTGACGGGTAGGGGGAGGTGTTTGAGGGGGGAAAGGGATGAGAAGTGGGGGGGAGAAGAGGGGAGGTGTTGGGGGGGTTAAGGGATGAGAAGAGGGGAGAGGGAGAGGTGGGTGAAGGGGAGAATGGGAAGAGAAGTGGGTGGGCAGTGATTTTAACTACAAAAAAACCCCAGATAAAAATGACCTTAGCAAAAGCTATGCAAGTGGTGGAAGAAATATTACTTTGTTGCAAGTAACAAAGTTACTATTTGGGACCCGCCAGCTTCTGACAGCAATAGCAGGGGAGGGAGACGGAGGGGGGGAGAGTGAGAGAGCCTGCATGTGTTGTGTGAGAGTGCCTGTGTGAGAGAGTGCCTGCATGTGCTGTGTGAGAGTGCCTGTGTGAGAGAGTGCCTGCATGTGCTGTGTGAGTGCCTGCATGTGCTGTGTGAGAGTGCCTGTGTGAGAGTGCCTGCATGTGCTGTGTGAGTGCCTGCATGTGCTGTGTGAGAGTGCCTGTGTGAGAGTGCCTGCATGTGCTGTGTGAGAGTGCCTGCATGTGCTGTGTGAGAGTGCCTGTGTGAGAGTGCCTGCATGTGCTGTGTGAGAGTGCCTGCATGTGCTGTGTGAGAGTGCCTGTGTTAGAGAGTGCCTGCATGTGCTGTGTGAGAGTGCCTGCTTGTGCTATGTGAGAGTGCCTGTGTGAGAGTGTCTGCATGTGCTGTGTGTGAGAGTGCCTGCATGTGCTGTGTGAGAGTGCCTGCATGTGCTGTGTGAGAGTGCCTGCATGTGCTGTGTGAGAGTGCCTGCATGTGCTGTGTGAGAGCCTGTGTTGCCGTGCTGTGAGAGTAGAGGAATAGAGATGCCGTGCTCCCCCTGCATCTCTGAAAGGTGATTTGGCAGGGTGCCAAAAATTCCGGCCATTACTGAATGAATAATGCCCGGAATTCTAACCAATCAGAGGGCAGGGATTTCAGTAATGCCCGGAATTTTACTGCTTTAGCCTATAATCATGAATAACCACTAGAAAAGAGTACAACGTTGTCGTATCTGTGTGATGTGTCCTTGTGTATAGGGACGTGAATAAAGATTGATATTGTACTACAAAAGTTCCTGACGCCCATCATTTTCACCCTTTCTACCTCATCGCCCAGCTACCTGAATCCAGACCCCTGGGTCAAGGTAATCTATGCTGAATAAGCAAATATTGTACATACCGATGTAATGTCCCTAGAAGCCGGGCAGGGGGGTTACATATGAAAGACATAGGGGGCTCTGCACTAAGCTCAATGGCTTTGCGTTCTGATGTTCAAAAAAAGCACGTCCGTTAAAAAGTGAGGCCGGGGACGCGATTCACTAAGGCCTTGAGCCCATTTTTTAACGTACGTGCTCAAAACACCCACAGCGTACGTGTTGCTTTTTTCCCCCCTGCTAGCGTTCTTAAACTTCACGTACGCTAACTGCTAGAATTTTTTTTTTTTTACATGACGTCACTTAAAGGGAATGATGCCAGCCAATCAGAATGGCTGTGCTTCATTTGCCTTTAAGATGATGTGACGAAGCCGGCGTCACATGGTATTTCAGCCAATCAGATCATGGGAACCAATTCCACACTCTGATTGGCTGAAATACCATGTGACGCCAGCCATCTTGGATTTAGTCATCTTAAAGGCAAATGAAGCACAGTCATTCTGATTGGCTGGCATCATTCCCTTTAAAGCTGCAGTTCAGTCTTTTTTAAAAAAAATTTACTTCAATAGTTTCATGTGGGCAATCTCTACTTATCTAAAGAACTGTATAGTTGCCAGTCAATTCGTTCTTCATGTATTGATCGGCGAAATTTGGTGACATCATTAGTGAAGGGATATGTTTTTCTTCTGCTTCTGTCAGTCAGTGGAAGCTCATGAATATTCATGAGTCTCCCAGTGACGTGTGCTCGCTCCCGATCTGCCGCTGTGTGGTGTCCCCCTTCTGCCCGAAACACCTGGCTGCCTCCCTGCCTGTGCGGGACATGGAGGGGGGTTGCACTGCCACCGGGGGGGGGGAGAAGGGGGGAGCGGGTGATGTGTCCCCTTCTGCCCCGATCACCGTGGCTGCCTCCCTGCCCGCGCGGGAGATGGAGGGGGGTTGCGCAGCCGCCGGGAGGGGGGTGGTGAGGGGTGGTTGCAGCAAGGTGGTGTGTGTGTGTGTGAGATATATATATATATATATACGTATATATAGTGTGTGTGTGTGTGTGTGTGATATATAGTGTGTGTGTGTGTGTGTGTGTGTGTGATATATATATAGTGTGTGTGTGTGTGTGTGTGTGTGTGTGTGTGTGTGTGTGTGTGTGTGTGTGTGTGTGTGTGTGTGTGTGTGTGTGTGTGTGTGTGTGTGTGTGTGTGTGTGTGTGTGTGTGTTATATATATAGGGTGACCAGATTTTGAAAATGAAAAACCAGGACAATTTTTTTTTTTTTTTTACAAACAGTTTATTTATTGTAGTACACTTATACTTTACTACAATTAGTCCTTGGTGCGTGCGTGCGTGTGTGTGTGTGTGTACCTCACTAATCGAACAAAAAAAAAAAAGCCAGAGCTGAATGATTTTCAACCACTTAACCAGTGTCAGGATGCCCGCTCTTCACAATTTCAAAAGTAGCAATCCCGCCTGGGATCTTACCTGATCCACAGTCCCTCAAGGTACTATACTGGAGGGGAGGTGTTCCCTACCTGTCTTCCGATGTCTCCCGTGTGAAGCTTGAGTCAGATCTGGAAGAAAGCAGGATAGGTTACTTCGGTGTAGGTATACGGCAGTTAAGATAAGACATGGAGGGTGAGGGAGGGAGAGAGGGAGACAGACTGGGAGAGGGAGAGACGGGGAGAGGGAGACAAGGGAGGGAGACACACCCACTGACACACCCCACACACACAGATACACACCCACACACACAGATACCCACACACACAGATACACACCCACACACACAGATACACACACACACACACACACACACACACACACACACACACAGACTGATACATACACACACACACACTGACACACACACACAGACTGACACACACACACACACACACACACACACACACACACACACACAGACTGACACACACACAGACTGACAGACTGACACACACACACACTGGTACACACACACACACACACACTGACTGTAACACACACAGACTGACACACACTGGTACACACACACACACTGGTACACACACACACACACACTGGTCCACACACACACACTGGTCCACACACACACACTGGTCCACACACACACACTGGTCCACACACACACACTGGTACACACACACACTGGTACACACACACACTGATACACACACACAGTGGAGTACAGACAGAGGCAGCCACGAGCAGGCGGCTCCCCGCCTCCCCCTGCACCCACCCCCACGCCCATCTCCCGCACCAAGGGGGAGGGGTGGGAGCGCTGGGACGCAAAGGTACAAACTGCTGCCCCCTCCCCTCTGCCGCCGGCCAGCCTATCACCCCGGGCGGGCAGCCACGGGTTCCTGGGGCAGAATGGGGGGACACCGCGCAGCCACCACTGCCCGCCCCCGCACCAAGGGGACCTGGGGGGGGCGGGGGGGAAGGGAGCGCCAGGACTGGAGTCAAATGCACAAAAACCCACCTCCTATCACCCCGGGCGGGCAGAGGGGGGGAGACACTGCGCAGCCGACAGAGGAGCCATGAGCGGGAAGAGACACACACCACGTTTGCTCTGCAGTAGGAAGTGGAAGTCCCGCCCCTGGCACTCTATGACCTGCAGCCAATCCCCTGCGGCCCGGCTGGCATTCTAAGTCCCGCCCCCCGGCAACCATTCATTCAACATGGAAAAAAACTTACCTGCTCTTGCACGGCATCCTCCTCACCGCCACATACCGGGACCAGGGCCAAAACCCGGGACAAATCCGGGACAGACAGAGAACAGGGACAGGACACAAAAAAACGGGACTGTCCGGCAAAAGGGGGACAAATGGTCACCCTACCCATACACACCCAGAGAGGTAATACCGGTATACACATACACGCCCAGAGAGGTAATACCAGTATACACATACACGCCCAGAGAGTTAATACCGGTATACACATACACGCCCAGAGAGGTAATACCGGTATACACATGCACATCCAGAGAGGTAATACCGGTATACACATACACGCCCAGAGAGGTAATACCAGTATACACATACACGCCCAGAGAGGTAATACCGGTATACACATACACGCCCAGAGAGGTAATACCGGTATACATATACACGCCCAGAGAGGTAATACCGGTATACACATACACGCCCAGAGAGGGAATATCAGTATACACATACACACCCAGAGAAGTAATACCGGTATACACCTAGACGCCCAGAGAGGTAATATCAGTATACACATACACACCCAGAGAAGTAATACCAGTATACACATACATGCCCAGAGAGGTAATATCAGTATAGATATGCACACCCAGAGAAGTAATACCAGTATACACATACACACCCAGAGAAGTAATACCGATATACACCTACACGCCCAGAGAGGTAATACCGGTATACACATACACGCCCAGAGGGGTAATACCGGTATACACATACACGCCCAGAGGGTTAATACAGGTATACACTATGACAAAATACCCTTTTTGGCTGAAGGGTTCTTGTCTGGGAACCTTAAATCCCACTGTTTTTTAGGGTAAGCAGAGTCACAGGATCATCCAGCTCTGGTTTAAAGGCTTTATTTTCTTTGTCACTCCAGCAGACAAAATCAAGACAAACAAAAGAATCAAAATAAATCCTCGCTCTATCTGAGCATTAACTAGACAGCAATTCTCTAGCTATCTTTGGGTGGCTTTCCCACTTACCAAACAATAAAACACAGATATCATAAACCAAACCTGTTGCAGGCCAGTGCCTGTCTGTAGCATCCAGCTCTCTTAGGCTGAGGCCCCAGTGCCTCCGCAGCACGCGCGCTCGCGAGACTGGCGGCGTGTGCAGCCGATTCCCCGGTCTGCAGTGAGCTGCAGGAAGAGAGACGGGGGGGGGGGGGCGTGGCGGGGGAGTGACGTCACCCGGCAGGTTCGCCCTCGTTAGCTGAACCGCAGGGGGCGTGGCTTAGCTCTCTGTCGCGAGTCCTGCTCTCAATTCTATTGAGAGCAGGAGCAACTCTCGTCACAGCGCTGCGGCCCCCCCTCGCAGCGGGCCCGGCGCCATTGAGGGGAGGGTTCTCGTCCCTGCAGCGTCCGCCACAGCGGGCGCTGCAGTAGCCAGCAGGGACCAGGCCTTAGGCCCCACTGCGGCCGGTGGCAGCCGTGCGGGTGTGTGCAGCGGGGCCTTAGCCTTAGGCTGCGCTTAGAGTGCCGGCGACGACAACAGCGACGTCACGGCAAAACAAATGCATTGCTGCAGCCGAAGACGAAGCGACGGCGAGATGGAGCGACGGATTGGTCGTGATCGCTGGAAGTCATCTCTATTTGATTTTCCAGCGACCGTCGCGTCGCCGGCACTATAAGCGTAGCCTTAGGCTGCGGCCCCGCTGCTTGCGAGGCTGGCGGCGCGTGCAGCCGAGTCCCCCGGTCTGCAGAGAGCTGCAGGGGGAAAGACAGGGGGGGTAAGACTGGGGAGTGACGGGGCGCGGCCGTGACGTCACGCGGCAGGTTCGCCCTCATTGGCTGAACCACTGGGGGACGTGGCCTAGCGTACCATCGCAACTCCTGATCTCAATTTTCTTGAGAGCAGGAGTTTGTCTGCGCAGTGCGGCGCCCCCCCCCTCGCAGCGGGCCCGGTCCCATTGTGGGGGCGGCTCTTGTCCCTGCAGCGTCCGCCACAGCGGGGACCTGGCCTTAGCTGATATAAGGGGACAGGGGAGAACCGATCCAGCCTGACCTTTCTTACACTCTTAATTAAGGAGAGGTGATCTGCACCTGGCTTCATTTGCAAAACCTCCCCTTGGACCTTTAACCCTTAGTAGGGCCAGGTATAGTTTGCACAAGCAGGAGGTATATACCTCCCCTCTACAACTTCACCACCTTTCTCTCACATATCCTCCCCCCAGCTCATCCCTACTGGGGTGAGCGACCATGGACATCAAGCCGTGCACCCTAGAAATCCCATCAGCATTTCCCTGTCTCAGACCGGCCCTGTGTCCCACAGTGACATTAAAGGGCTGGAGACTAAGGAACCACATGCGCACCGTAGAGTTTTTTCTCTTTATTCTGGGACGTCCAATAGGGTGACCAGATTTTCACAATGAAAAACCGCGACACATGAAAAGAAATATTTATGAAACACATTCGTGACGCACCCGTTGCCATGACAATGTGACATCACTTGATGCCTCGGCGCCATAATGCGTCCCGTAGTCATGTCAACTTGATGCCGCGTGACATCACGGAGCGGCTCGTTGTTATGGCAATGGGCATTACGTGACGTCGCGCAGCCATGTTGATGGAATTTGGAGGGGAGGATACAACCAAAGGCAAGATAAATAAATATATAATAAAAAGATCTAAAAATGTTATCTCCGGGTTAGCCTTCAATAGAAGGTGGAAACACTGGCTCCAGTGTGTGTTTGTGTGTATAAAGGTGGGCCTGTAGTGTGTTTGTGTGTATAGAGGTGGGCCCTGCAGTGTGTGTTTGTGTGTGTGTAAAGAGGTTTTCCCTGCAGTGTGTGCTTGTGTGTATAGAGGTGGGCCCTGCAGTGTGTGTTTGTGTGTACAGAGGTGGAGGCTGCAGTATGTGTTTTTGTGTATAGAGGTGGGCCCTGCAGTGTGTGTTTGTGTGTATAGAGGCGGGCCCTGCAGTGTGTGTGTGTATTGAGGTGGGGGCTGCAGTGTGTGTTTGTCCGTATAGAGGTGGGGGGCAGAAGTGTGTGTTTGTGTGTATTGAGGTGGGGGCTGCAGTGTGTGTTTGTGTGTATAGAGGAGGGGGCTGCAGTGTGTGTTTGTGTGTATAGAGGTGGGCCCTGCAGTGTGTTTGTGTGTGTACAGAGGTGGGCCCTGCAGTGTGTGTTTGTGTGTACAGAGGTGGGGGCTGCAATGTGTGTTTGTGTGTATAGAGGTGGGTCCTTAAGTGTGTGAATGTTTGTTTGTTTGTTCCCACCCCTCCATTCTCGTTCCACCATTCCCATTCTGTCTCTCTCCCCATTCTCTAGTTCTCTCCCCCTATTATCTGTGTCTCTCTCTCCCCCATTCTCTGTGTCTGTATCTCTCTCCCCCATTCTCTCAGTGTATCTCTCTCCCCCATTCTGTGTGTGTCTCTCTCTCTCTCCCCTTCTCTGTCCCTCTCTCCCCCCATTCTCTGTCTCTCTTCCCCCATTCTCTGTCTCTCTTCCCCATTCTGTGTCCCTCCCTCTCCCCCATTCTGTGTATCTATCCATCTCCCCATTCTGTGTCCGTCCCTCTCCCCCATTCTGTGTCTCTCCCTCTCCCCATTCTGTGTGTCCGTCACTCTCCCCATGCTGTGTCCGTCACTCTCCCCATTCTGTGTCCGTCCCTCTCCCCATTCTCTGTGTCCGTCCCTCTCCCCATTCTCTGTGTCTCTCCCTCTCCCTATTCTGTGTCCGTCCCTCTCCCCATGCTGTGTGTCTCTCCCTCTCCCCATTCTGTGTGTCCGTCCCTCTCCCCATTCTGTGTGTCCGTCCCTCTCCCCATTCTGTGTGTCCGTTCCTCTCTCCATTCTGTGTGTCCGTCCCTCTCCCCATTCTGTGTGTCCATCCCTCTCCCCATTCTGTGTGTCCGTCCCTCTCCCCATGCTGTGTCTCTCCCTCTCCCCATTCTGTGTGTCCGTCCCTCTCCCCATACTCTGTGTCCGTCCCTCTCCCCATTCTCTGTGTCCGTCCCTCTCCCCATTCTGTGTGTCCATCCCTCTCCCCAATCTGTGTGTCCGTTCCTCTCCCCATTCTTTGTGCCCGTCCCTCTCCCCATGCTGTGTCCGTCCCTCTCCCCATTCTGTGTGTCTGTCCCTCTCCCCATGCGGTGTGTCCGTCTCTCTCCCCATGCTGTGCCCGTTCCTCTCCCCATTCTGTGTGTCCGTCCCTCTCCCCATGCTGTGTCCGTCCCTCTCCCCATGCTGTGTCCGTCTCTCTCCCCATGCTGTGTCCGTCTCTCTCCCCATGCTGTGTCCGTCCCTTCTCCCATTCTGTGTGTCCGTCCCTCTCCCCATGCTGTGCCCGTCCCTCTCCCGATGCTGTCTCTCCCTCTCCCCATGTTGTCTCTCTGTCTCCCCATGCTGTGTCTCTCTGTCTCCCCATGCTCTCTCTCTCCCCATGCTGTGTCTCTCTGTCTCTCTCCCCATGCTGTGTCTGCCTCCCCATACTCTTTCTCTCCCCCTGCTGTGTCTCTCTGTCTCTCTCCCCATGATGTCTCTCTGTCTCTCTCCCCATGCTGTGTCTCTCTGACCCTCTCTCCCCATGCTGTGTCTTTTTCTCTCTCCCCATGCTGTCTCTCTCTCTCTCCCCATGCTGTTTCTCTCTCTCTCTCCCCATGCTGTCTCTCTCTCTCTCTCTCTCTCTCTCTCTCTCTCTCTCTCTCCCCCATGCTGTTTCTCTCTCTCCCCATGCTGCCACTCTGTCTCCCCATGCTGTCTCTCTCTCTCTCCCCATGCTGTTTCTCTCCCCATGCTGTCACTCTCTCCCCCCATGCTGTCACTCTCTCTTCCCATGCTGTCACTCTCTCTCCATATGCTGTCACTCTCTCTCTCCATGCTGTCACTCTATCTCCCCATGCTGTCACTCTCTCTCCCCATGCTGTCACTCTCACTCCCCATGCTGTCTCTCTCTCCCCATGCTGTCTCTCTCTCTCTCCATGCTGCCACTCTCTCTCCATGCTGTCACTCTCTCTCTCCATGCTGTCACTCTCTCTCCCCATGCTGGCACTTTCTCTCCCCATGCTGTCACTCCCTCTCTCCCCACGCTGTCACTCTCTCTCCCCATGCTGTCACTCTCTCTCCCCATGCTGTCACTCTCTCTCCCCATGCTGTCACTCTCTCTCCCCATGCTGTCACTCTCTCTCCCCATGCTGTCACTCTCTCTCCCCATGCTCTCTCCCAATGCTGTCACTCTCTCTCCCAATGCTGTCACTCTCTCTCACCCCATGCTGCCACTCTCTCACCCCATGCTGCCACTCTCTCCCCCCATGCTGTCACTCTCTCCCCCCATGCTGTCACTCTCTCCCCCCATGCTGTCACTCTCTCCCCCATGCTGTCACTCTCTCTCCCCATGCTGTCACTCTCTCTCCCCATGCTGTCTCTCTTTCTCTCCATGCTGTCACTCTCTCTCCCCATGCTGTCACTCTCTCTCCCCCATGCTGTCACTCTCTCCCCCCATGCTGTCACTTTCTCTATCTCCCCATGCTGCCACTCTCTCTCCCCATGCTGTCACTCTCTCTCCCCCATGCTGTCACTCTCTCCCCCCATGCTGTCACTTTCTCTTTCTCTCCTCATGATGTCTCTCTCTCTCCCCCATACTGTCACCTCTCCCCCCATGCTGTCTCTCTTTCTCTCCATGCTGTCACTCTCTCTCCCCATGCTGTCACTCTCTCTCCCCCATGCTGTCACTCTCTCCCCCCATGCTGTCACTCTCTCCCCCCATGCTGTCACTCTCTCCCCCCATGCTGTCACTTTCTCTATCTCCCCATGCTGCCACTCTCTCTCCCCATGCTGTCACTCTCTCTCCCCCATGCTGTCACCTCTCCCCCATACTGTCTCTCTCTCTCCCCCCATGCTATCACTATCCCCATGCTGTGTCTCTCTGACCCTCTCCCCCATGCTGTCACTCTCTTTTCCCATGCTGTCTCTCCACTCTTGCTGTCACTCTCTCTTCCCATGATGTATCTCTCTCCCCATGCTGTCATTCTCTCTCCCCATGCTGTCACTCTATCTCCCCATGCTGTCACTCTCTCCCCATGCTGTCACTCTCTCTCCCCATGCTGCCACTCCCTCTCCCCCATGCTGTCACTCTCTCTCCCCATGCTGTCACTCTCTCTCCCCATGCTGTCACTCTCTCTCCCCATGCTGTCACTCCCTCTCTCCCCATGCTGTCACTCCCTCTCTCCCCATGCTGTCACTCCCTCTCTCCCCATGCTGTTACTCTCTCTTCCCATGCTGTCACTCTCTCTCCTCATGCAGTCACTCTCTCTCCCCATGCTGTCACTCTTTCTTCCCATGCTGTCACTCTCTCTCTCCCCATGCTGTCACTCTCTCTCCCCATGCTTTCACTCTCTCTCCCCCCATGCTGTCGCTCTGTCTCTCCCCATGCTGTCTCTCTTTCTCTCCCCATGCTGTCTCTCTTTCACTCCCATGCTGTCTCTCTTTCTCTACCCCCATGCTTTCACCTCTCCCCATATTGTCACTCTCTCTCCATGCTGTCACTCTCTCTCCCCATGCTCTCTTCCGATGCTGTCACTCTCTCTCCCCATGCTTTCACTCTCTCTCCCCATGCTGTCACTCTCTCCCCATGCTGTCACTCTCTCTCCCCATGCTGTCACTCTCTCTCCCCATGCTGCCACTCTCTCTCCCCACATGCTGTCACTCTCTCTCCCCATGCTGTCACTCTCTCTCTCCCCATGCTGTCACTCTCTCTCCCCATGCTGTCACTCTCTCTCCCCATGCTGTCTCTCCCTCTCTCCCCCCATGCTGTGTGTCTCTCTCTTCCCATGCTCTCTCCCTATAGTGTGTGTGTGTGTGTGTGTGTGTGTGTGTGTGTGTGTGTGTGTGTGTGTGTGTGTGTGTCATTCTGGTGCCTACGTTTGACTGTGCAGCATGGGTGGGTGGGGGGGAGGAAGCCATCTTGAGCAGCAGATACCTCACTGCTGGGGCTCCGCCGACACAAATACTGCCCCCACCCTCTGCAGCTAACACCACCCCCCACCCTCTGCAGCTAACACCGCCTCCACCCTCTGCATCTTACCCCGCCCCACCCTCTGCAGCTAACCCCGCCCCCACCCTCTGCATCTTACCCCGCCCCCACCCTCTGCATCTTACCCCGCCCCACCCTCTGCAGCTAACCCCGCCCCCCACCCTCTGCAGCTAACACTGCCCCCACCATCTGAAGCTAACACCCGCCCCTACCCTCTGCCGCTAACCCCACCCCCCACCCTCTGCATCTTACCCCGCTCCACCCTCTGCAGCTAACCCCGCCTCCACCCTCTGCCACTAACCCCGCCCCCACCCTCTGCAGCTAACCCCGCCCCCACCCTCTGCAGCTAACACCGCCCCCACCCTCTGCCGCTAACACTGCCCCACCCTCTGCCGCTAACATCACCCCCCACCCTCTGCAGCTAACATCGCCCCCACCCTCTGCAGCTAACACCGCCCCCACCCTCTGCCGCTAATCCCGCCCCCCCACCCTCTGCATCTAAACCGCCCCCACCCTCTGCCACTAACCTCACCCCTCACCCTCTGCATCTTACCCCGACCCAGCCTCTGCAGCTAACACCACCCCCACCCTTTGCAGCTAACACCGCCCCCACCCTCTGCCACTAACCCCACCCCTCACCCTCTGCATCTTACCCCGACCCACCCTCTGCAGCTAACACCGCCCCCACCCTCTGCAGCTAATACTGCCCCACCCTTTGCCGCTAACACTGCCCCCCACCCTTTGCAACTAACCCCGTCTCCAACCTCTCAGCTAACCCCAATCCCTCACCCTCTGCCGCTAACACCGCCCCCCACCCTCTGAAACTAACCCCGCCCCCAACCTCTCAGCTAACCCCACCCCCCCACCCTCTGCCGCTATCCCCATCCCCCACCCTCTGCAGCTAACCCCACCCCCCCACCATCTGCAGCTAACCCCACCCCCCCCCACCCTCTGCAACTAACCCCACCCCCCACCCTCTGCAGCTAACCCTACCCCCCCACACTCTGCAGCTAACCCTGCCCCCAACCTCTCAGCTAACCCCACCCCCCCACCCTCTGCAGCTAGCCCCGCCCCCTCCACCCTCTCCATCTAACCCCACCCCCCCCTCTGCAGCAAACACCGCCCCCATTCACTAAAGGTAACCGTGCCCCCCCACCCTCTGCAGCTAACCCCACCCCCCCACCCTCTGCAGCTAACCCCACCCCCCACCCAATGCAGCTAACCCCACCCCCCACCCTCTGCAGTTAACCCCACCCCCCACCCTCTGCAGCTAACCCTACCCCCCCACCCTCTGCAGCTAACCCCGCCCCCAACCTCTCAGCTAACCCCACCCCCCACCCTCTGCCGCTAACCCCACCCCCACCCTCTGCAGCTAACCCCACCCCCCCACCATCTGCAGCTAACCCCATCCCCCCACCCTCTGCAGTTAATATGCAGCTAACCCTACCCCCCCACCCTCTGCAGCTAACCCTACCCCCCACCCTCTGCAGCTAACCCTGCCCCCAAGCTCTCAGCTAACCCCACCCCCCCACCTTCTGCAGCTAGCCCCGCCCCCCTCCATCCTCTCCATCTAACCCCAGCCCCCCCTCTGCAGCAAACACCGCCCCCATCCACTGCAGGTAACCGTGCCCCCCCACCCTCTGCAGCTAACCCCACCCCCCCACCCTCTGCAGCTAACCCTGCCCCCAACCTCTCAGCTAACCCCACCCCCCCCACCCTCTGCAGCTAGCCCCGCCCCCCTCCACCCTCTCCATCTAACCCCACCCCCCCCTCTGCAGCAAACACACCGCCCCCATTCACTAAAGGTAACCGTGCCCCCCCACCCTCTGCAGCTAACCCCACCCCCCCACCCTCTGCAGCTAACCCCACCCCCCACCCAATGCAGCTAACCCCACCCCCCACCCTCTGCAGTTAACCCCACCCCCCACCCTCTGCAGCTAACCCTACCCCCCCCACCCTCTGCAGCTAACCCCGCCCCCAACCTCTCAGCTAACCCCACCCCCCACCCTCTGCCGCTAACCCCACCCCCACCCTCTGCAGCTAACCCCACCCCCCCACCATCTGCAGCTAACCCCATCCCCCCACCCTCTGCAGTTAATATGCAGCTAACCCTACCCCCCCACCCTCTGCAGCTAACCCTACCCCCCCACCCTCTGCAGCTAACCCTACCCCCCCCCACCCTCTGCAGCTAACCCTGCCCCCAAGCTCTCAGCTAACCCCACCCCCCCACCTTCTGCAGCTAGCCCCGCCCCCTCCACCCTCTCCATCTAACCCCAGCCCCCCCTCTGCAGCAAACACCGCCCCCATCCACTGCAGGTAACCGTGCCCCCCCACCCTCTGCAGCTAACCCCACCCTCTGCAGCTAACCGTGCCCCCAACCTCTCAGCTAACCCCACCCCCCCACCCTCTGCAGCTAGCCCCGCCCCCTCCACCCTCTCCATCTAACCCCGCCCCCCATCTGCAGCAAACCCTGCCCCCCATCCTCTACAGCTAACCCCACTTACCCACCCTCTGCAGGTAGCCCCGCCCTCAACCTCAGCAGCTAAACCCACCCCAACCCCTTGCAGCTAAACCCACCCCCACCCCTTGCAACTAAACCCACCCCAACCCTCTGCAGGTAACCCCGCCCCCTGCAGTTAGCCCCGCCCCCAACCTCGGCAGCTAAACCCACCCCCACCCTTTGCAGGTAACCCCGCCCCCACCCCCTGCAGTGAGCCCCGCCCCCAACCTCGGCAGCTATTTTTAAACTTTATCCGCAGTTTGAAAAATCACAAGACTTTTATCCAACGTTTTCATTGAACATTTGTAGAGAAAAGTAGCAATGTCGCCAGAAGCGTATTTCCCAATATTTAGCATCTGTACTAATTGGTGTAAATGATACTTCATATAAAGCAGGTTATGGGGCACAGTATTAAATGACCATAATATCTCTTATCACATCCCAGTATATGGATCTCCCATTATCACAACCTGGAAACCTCTGACAGCTCAGGGGCTGAGCTCAGAATGTGACACATTCGCATTCTACGGCCATTTTCAAAAAATACATGTTTACCTGCGACCTGACTTCCATGGTTACAGCCACACCGCTCTGTGCCAGGGTTCTGTGCCACCACTTGCTGCCATATCCAGTGTGGATCTGACAGGTAAGTTTCTTCTGAGACGCAGCAGAGATTTCAGACATTTCACCGCTCATTTAGATCATATTTATAACAAGGGGGTTTCTTTTTCATCTTCAGGACACATCCACAACTTTTTGTCCAAGTATTTGAGTCTCAGATTGCGAGGATCATCCTACTGTATTTTTAAAGCAGCGAACATTTCCCGAGATGGAGAGACGCCGGGTAAGATCTGATAAAAGGACAACCTTAGAATGCATCAAAACAAAGTCTGATGTGGCATGTAACAGAATTAAATAGGGGTGAGATCTGACTACCTGGGGTCCCCGTCTGTTTAGAGGCTCCCATAGAGAGCCAAAGCATTGATCAGTTCTATTCAATAGTATTGTATATATTTATTTTTTGCAAAGCCCTGGTGTGCCTGCTTTTTCTTTTTATATCTATATATACATAAACACACGTGTGTATGTGTACAGTATGTGTGTGTGTATATATATTTATATTATCGGCGCAATGTTTTGGTTATATATATATATATATATATATATACACATATACACACACACACACACAAACGCAGATTCCTGCTCCTAAAAAAGTAAGCACAATCAGTAATATTCTCGCACTCACACTAAAATGCGCACTAACAGATTGATACACTTGTAGAAACACAGCCACAATACGGCAGCTTAGCACAGACCCACACTATGTGATATAACACAAATTCACACTTCTCATTATGCTTTACAAACACACATACACACAGTAACTATCAGACAGTAACACACACACTAATGGTTACAAACACACAAAGTAACTATCAGACAATACCACACACTCACAATAATGGTTATAACACACGCACACACAGTAACTATCAGACAGTAACACACACTCATTCCGACACACACACACACTAATGGTTACATACACACCCACACACAGTAACTATCAGACAGTAACACACACACTTTCCGACACACACACACACACACTAATGGTTACATACACACTCACACACAGTAACAATCAGACAGTAACACACACACTTTCCGACACACACACTAATGGTTATATACACGTGCGCCCTTTCATTCTCACTACACACGCACCCTCTCTATATACACTTCTAGCACATGTAACACTACAGTTTGTAGTGAGAATGTTCCCATTAGAACGGTTTATCTGTGTAGCCCCACGGATTTTGGGTTCAACACCCTCAAACCTCCCATACAGCAGCAGGAAATGCGTATGAGTGAGGAATACATCTCATTATATCCTCTGTATCACAGGCATGGAAAGCTGAAGAGCAAGAGGAGGAAGTAGTCCCCCAGCTTCCTCCCGCCGGCGATGTTCAGGTAAATGGGACTGGCAGAGCTGTGAATCAGCTGCACATACGATACTATTAGCTGCTGTACAGGACACTGATAGTAGGATAGTCTGCAACACTTTACAGTATAATTATACAGAACCTGCTGGGGATCTCTTCCTGCAGGTTAGCTGGGTCATGTTTCCACAGGTCTCATGGGATGGGAGAGACCCCCCCCCCCTTCCCCAGCCGCGCCCCCCCCCCCCCGAACAGAGTTCCCCAGCTCCCCCCCACCCCCGTGCAGCCCGCCCCTTCCCAAGGCTCCCCCTGAAGTGCCCCCCTCTTTCCAGGCCCTCCCCTTCCCCTGATCACACCTGCAGGGCTCTCCCGTTTCGCATGTCCTGGGGAGTATGAGGGGATACTGAGTCTGGGGAGGAGGCAATAGGGGGTACTGGGCCTGGGGGGGGGGAGAAAGGGGGTACTGGGCATGCAGGGGGTAGTGGGTCTGGGAATGTAGGGGATCCTGGGGAGGGGAGTATAAGGGGGTATTGGGCCTGGGAAGGGGAATGTAGGGGGTACTTGGACTGGGGAGGGGGGTAGTAGGAAGTACTGGACCTGGGGAGGGGGATATTTGGGTGTCCTGGGCCTGGGGAGGAGGGTATTAGGGGGTATTGGGCCTAGGAGTATTATGGGGTATTAGGCCTAGGAGTATTAGAGGGTATTGGGCCTGGGAGTATTAGGGGGTTCCGAGCCTGGGAATGGGAGTATTAGGGGGTACTGAGCCTGGGGAGGGGGGTATTTGGGAGTACTGGGCCTGGGGAGGAGGGTATTAGGGGGTATTGGGCCTGGGAGTATTAGGGGGTACAAGCCAGGGTGTATTAGGGGGTACTGGGGGTGGGAGTATTAGGGGGTATTGAGCCGGGGTGATGGGAGTATTAGGGGGTACTGGGCCTGGGAGTATTAGGAGGTTCCGAGCCTGGGAATGGGAGTATTAGGGGGTTCCGAGCCTGGGGATGGGAGTATTAGGGGGTACTGAGCCTGGGGAGGGGGGGTATTAGGGGGGTATTGGGCCTGGGAGTATTAGGGGGTACAAGCCAGGGAGTATTAGGGGGTACTGGGCCTGGGGGTGGGAGTATTAGAGGGTATTGAGCCGGGTGATGGGAGTATTCGGGGTACTGGGCCGGGGGGTGGGAGTATTAGGGAGTATTGAGCCGGGTGATGGGAGTATTAGGGGGTACTGGGCCTGGGGGGTGGGAGTATTAGGGGGTATTGAGCCGGGTGATGGGAGTATTAGGGGGTACTGAGCCTGGGGTGGGGGGTATTGGGCCTGAGAATATTAGGGGGTACAAGCCAGGGAGTATTAGGGGGTATTGAGCTGGGTGATGGGAGTATTCGGGGTACTGGGCCTGGGTGATGGGAGTATTAGGGGGTATTGAGCTGGGTGATGGGAGTATTAGGGGGTACTGGGCCTGGGAGTATTAGGGGTACTCGGGATAGGGGTATAGTGGGAGACGGTCCTCAGAGGAGAGAAGATGAGGACTCTCAGGCTGTAGATGTAAAGGAGACAGAGGAAGAGGTGCAGAGCTTTCTCATCTTATAGCCGAGTGTAACTGTGTGACCGGGAGAGGGGATTCCCATAGAGACACATCAGCTAATGTCCATCTGCAGCATCATGTAACAAAATCTTCAGCGGGAACAGGACAGGAAAACGAGGGATCCGCTAATCCGAGGGGTTTATATGTATTTGGGGGGGTTGGGGTTTATATATATTTAGGGGGGGGGTTAGGGTTTATATATATTTGGGGGGTTGGGGTTTATATGTATTGGAGGGGTTGGGGTTTATATGTATTTAGGGGGGGGGGTTGGGGTTTATATGTATTTGGGGGGGTTGGGGTTTATATGTATTTGGGGGGGTTGGGGTTTATATGTATTTGGGGGGGGTTGGGGGTTTATATGTATTGGGGGGTTGGGGTTTATATGTATTTAGGGGGGGTTGGGGTTTATATGTATTTAGGGGGGGTTGGGGTGTATATGTATTTGGGGGAGTTGGGGTTTATATGTATTTGGGGGGTTGGTATTTATATGTATTTGGGGACATTGGGGTTTATATGTATTTGGGGGGATTGGGGTTTATATGTATTGGGGGGGTTGTGGGTTATGTGTATTTTGGGGAGTTGGGGTTTATATGTATTGGGGGGGTGTTGGGGTTTATATGTATTTGGGGGTGTTGGGTTTTATATGTATTTGGGGGGGTTGGGGGTTATATATATTGGGGGGGTTGGGGTTTATATGTATTTGGGGGGGTTGGGGTTTATATGTATTTGGGGGGGTTGGGGTTTATATGTATTGGGGGGGGGTTGGGGTTTATATGTATTTGGGGGGGGGGGTTGGGGTTTATATGTATTTGGGGGGGGGTTGGGGTTTATATGTATTTGGGGCGGTTGGGGTTTATATGTATTTGGGGGGGGTTGGGGTTTATATGTATTTGGGGGGGTTAGGGTTTATATGTATTTGGGGGGTTGGTGTTTATATGTATTTGGGGGGTTGGTGTTTATATGTATTGGGGGGGTTGGGGATTATATGTATTTGGGGGAGTTGGGGTTTATATGTATTTGGGGGGTTGGTATTTATATGTATTTGGGGACATTGGGGTTTATATGTATTTGGGGGGGTTGGGGTTTATATGTATTGGGGGGGTTGGGGGTTATGTGTATTTTGGGGAGTTGGGGTTTATATGTATTGGGGGGGTGTTGGGGTTTATATGTATTTGGGGGGTTGGGGTTTATATGTATTTGGGGGTGTTGGGGTTTATATGTATTTGGGGGGGTTGGGGGTTATATATATTGGGGGGGTTGGGGTTTATATGTATTTGGGGGGGTTGGGGTTTATATGTATTTGGGGGGGTTGGGGTTTATATGTATTGGGGGGGGGTTGGGGTTTATATGTATTTGGGGGGGGGTTGGGGTTTATATGTATTTGGGGGGGGGTTGGGGTTTATATGTATTTGGGGCGGTTGGGGTTTATATGTATTTGGGGGGGGGGTTGGGGTTTATATGTATTTGGGGGGGTTAGGGTTTATATGTATTTGGGGGGTTGGTGTTTATATGTATTTGGGGGGTTGGTGTTTATATGTATTGGGGGGGTTGGGGATTATATGTATTTGGGGGGGTTGGTGTTTATATGTATTGGGGGGTTGGTGTTTATATGTATGTGGGGGGGGGGTTGGGGTTTATATGTATTGGGGGGTTGGGGTTTATATGTATTGGGGGGCTGTTGGGGGTTTATATGTATTTGGGGGTTGGGGTTTATATGTATTTGGGGCGGTTGGTGTTTATATGTATTTGGGGGGGGTTGGGGTTTATCTGTATTTGGGGAGGTTGGGGTTTATATGTATTTGGGGGAGTTGGGGTTTATATGTATTTGGGGGGTTGGGGTTTATATGTATTTGGGGGGGTGGGGTTTATATGTATTGGGGGGGGTTGGGGTTTATATGTATTTGTGGGAGTTTGGATTTATATGTATTTGGGGGAGTTGGGGTTTATATGGATTTGGGGGGGTTGTGGTTTATATGAATTTGGGGGGGTTGGGGTTTATATGTATTGGGGGGGTTGGGGTTTATCTGTATTTGGGGGGGGTTGGGGTTTATCTGTATTTGGGGGGGTTGTGGTTTATATGTATTTGGGTGGGTTGGGGTTTATATGTATTTGGAGGGGGTTGGGGTTTATCTGTATTTGGGGGGGGGTGTGTGTCGGGGGAGAAAATGAGTGTGGGGTAATTGATGCGCAGTGATCCAGGGATGATCCGATCGCCATTTAATGGGGTCAGGAAGGAATTTTTTTCCCCCACAACACACCTGGGGTTATGTTTCGCCTTCCTCTGGATCACTGTGCTGCTGGAGGGGCCTGCAGTGCATTGCTCTGCGTGTTACTATATCGCTCTGCAATGTGCTGCAGGCCCCTACCAGCAGAGAGATGCATTATTTAAATAAAATATTCTCTTTAATCCAACCTATGTGTAGTGTCTTTTCTATCCGTTGTATCTATTGCTAACAGCTCAGTGATTGTTACCCAGGATGCTGCAGTAGTGTCACACTGCCAGGCCCGGGTATGAGGGACATTTATAGGGTCACATATACACTTCTGCCAAAGCACACGTGCAATCAGGAAGCCCCTCTGATCTGTAATGTATTTTATTCCCCACAAAGGTATCTAACAGGTAAAGAAACAGAGGAAGGATAATGATCAATGTCACGGGAGACCAGGCCATTTACACCTCTTTATTGTATTGTATGTCTTTATATCGCGCCATTAATGTACATAGCGCTTCACAGTAGTAATACGCGACAGTCATAAATAACAAATAATACAAATAACAGATAATGGGAATAAGTGCTTCAGACATAAAAGTAACATTTAGGAAGAGGAGCCCCTGCTCCGAGGAGCTTACAATCGAATTGGTAGGTAGGAAGAACGTACGGAGACAGTGGGATGGCATTCCTCTGCGTATTATTATATCTGTGTGTAATTATATCTCTCTGCGTGTTATTATATCATTCTACGTGTTATCATATCGCTCTGCATGTTATTATATCTCTGTGTGTTATTATATCTCTGCGTGTTATTATATCTCTGTGCGTGTTATTATATCTCTGCGTGTTATTATATCTCTTTGTGTCTTATTATATCTGTGTGTTATTATATCTCTTTGTGTCTTATTATATCAGTGTGTTATTATATCTCTGTGTCTTATTATATCTCTGCGTGTTATTATATCTCTTTGTGTCTTATTATATCTGTGTGTTATTATATCTGTGTGTTATTATATCTCTGTGTCTTATTATATCTCTGCATGTTATTATATCATTCTACGTGTTATAATAGAGCTATACATATTATTATATCTCTGCGTGTTATTATATCTCTATACATATTGTATGAGGAAAAAAAGAAATGAGGGCAGAAATAGTAAGGAGAACACAACCTTTATAGCATAAAAATAAAAGCAGCAGTAGTACAGTCCCAGCGCTGGGATACGCGGGTATAAAAACGCTGCTGCAGTAAGTGAATAATGAAGCCGGGTAATTGCCTGGGATAGCTGAGGTAACTGCTGCTGGGACCACGTAAGGAAACCTCTTCCCGGTGTCCTGACCGTCCGTGATGCTGCCTGGGACCGCTGTGGGAGGGAGAGCCGATGTAACCACTGTGAGCCCGTGCCTGAGCGCTGGCCCTCTGGGTGGCTGCCCAGCAGCAGCAGCTACCTCAGCTATCCCAGGCAATTACCCTGCTTCATTATTCATTTACTGCAGCACTGGTTTTATACCCCTGTGTATCCCAGTGCGTGTTACTGCAGCGCTGGTTTTATACCCCTGTGTATCCCAGTGCGTGTTACTGCAGCACTGGTTTTATACCCCTGTGTATCCCAGTGCATATTACTGCAGCGCTGGTTTTATACCCCTGTGTATCCCAGTGCGTGTTACTGCAGCACTGGTTTATACCCCTGTGTATCCCAGTGCGTGTTACTGCAGCACTGGTTTTATACCCGTGTATCCCAGTGCCTGTTACTGCAGCACTGGTTTATACCCCTGTGTATCCCAGTGCGTGTTACTGCAGCACTGGTTTTATACCCCTGTGTATCCCAGTGCATATTACTGCAGCACTGGTTTTATACCCCTGTGTATCCCAGTGCGTGTTACTGCAGCACTGGTTTTATACCCCTGTGTATCCCAGTGCGTGTTACTGCAGCACTGGTTTTATACCTCTGTGTATCCCAGTGCGTGTTACTGCAGCACTGGTTTTATACCCCTGTGTATCCCAGTGCCTGTTACTGCAGCACTGGTTTTATACCCCTGTGTATCCCGGTGCCTGTTACTGCAGCACTGGTTTTATACCCCTGTGTATCCCAGTGCGTGTTACTGCAGCACTGGTTTTATACCTCTGTGTATCCCAGTGCGTGTTACTGCAGCATTGGTTTTATACCCCTGTGTATCCCAGTGCGTGTTACTGCAGCACTGGTTTTATACCCCTGTGTATCCCGGTGCATGTTACTGCAGCACTGGTTTTATACCCCTGTGTATCCCAGTGCGTGTTACTGCAGCACTGGTTTTATACCTCTGTGTATCCCAGTGCGTGTTACTGCAGCACTGGTTTTATGCCTCTGTGTATCCCAGTGCGTGTTACTGCAGCACTGGTTTTATGCCTCTGTGTATCCCAGTGCGTGTTACTGCAGCACTGGTTTTATACCCCTGTGTATCCCAGTGCGTGTTACTGCAGCACTGGTTTTATACCCCTGTGTATCCCAGTGCGTGTTACTGCAGCACTGGTTTTATGCCACTGTGTATCCCAGTGCGTGTTACTGCAGCACTGGTTTTATGCCTCTGTGTATCCCAGTGCGTGTTACTGCAGCACTGGTTTTATACCCCTGTGTATCCCAGTGCGTGTTACTGCAGCACTGGTTTTATACCTCTGTGTACCCCAGTGCATGTTACTGCCGCACTGGTTTTATACCCCTGTGTATCCCGGTGCATGTTACTGCAGCACTGGTTTTATACCCCTGTGTATCCCGGTGCATGTTACTGCAGCGCTGGTTTTATACCCCTGTGTATCCCGGTGCATGTTACTGCAGCACTGGTTTTATACCTCTGTGTATCCCAGTGCGTGTTACTGCAGCGCTGGTTTTATACCCCTGTGTATCCCGGTGCGTGTTACTGCAGCGCTGGTTTTATACCCGTTTATCCCGGTGCGTGTTACTGCAGCGCTGGTTTTATACCCCTGTGTATCCCAGTACGTGCTACTGCAGCGCTGGTTTTATACCCCTGTGTATCCCAGTGCGTGTTACTGCAGCGCTGGTTTTATACTCCTGTGTATCCCAGTGCGTGTTACTGCAGCGCTGGTTTTATACCTCTGTGTATCCCAGCGCATGTTACTGCAGCACTGGTTTTATACCTCTGTGTATCCCAGCGCATGTTACTGCAGCACTGGTTTTATACCCCTGTTTATCCCAGCGCGTGTTACTGCAGCGCTGGTTTTATACCTCTGTGTATCCCAGCGCGTGTTACTGCAGCGCTGGTTTTATACCCCTGTGTATCCCAGCGCGTGTTACTGCAGCACTGGTTTTATACCTCTGTGTATCCCAGCGCGTGTTACTGCAGCTCTGGTTTTATGCCTCTGTGTATCCCAGTGCGTGTTACTGCAGCACTGGTTTTTATACCTCTGTGTATCCCAGTGCCTGTTACTGCAGCACTGGTTTTATACCTCTGTGTATCCCAGTCCGTGTTACTGCAGCACTGGTTTTATGCCTCTGTGTATCCCATTGCGTGTTACTGCAGCGCTGGTTTTATACCTAAGTGTATCCCAGTCCGTGTTACTGCAGCACTGGTTTTATGCCTCTGTGTATCCCGGTGCGTGTTACTGCAGCACTGGTTTTATACCTCTGTGTATCCCAGTGCGTGTTACTGCAGCGCAGGTTTTATGCCTCTGTGTATCCCGGTGCGTGTTACTGCAGCGCAGGTTTTATGCCTCTGTGTATCCCAGCGCGTGTTACTGCAGCACTGGTTTTATACCTCTGTGTATCCCAGTGTGTGTTACTGCAGCACTGGTTTTATACCCCTGTGTATCCCAGCACGTGTTACTGCAGCGCTGGTTTTATACCTCTGTGTATCCCAGTGCGTGTTACTGCAGCGCAGGTTTTATACCTCTGTGTATCCCAGTGCGTGTTACTGCAGCGCAGGTTTTATGCCTCTGTGTATCCCAGCGCGTGTTACTGCAGCACTGGTTTTATACCCCTGTGTATCCCAGTGCGTGTTACTGCAGCGCTGGTTTTATACCTCTGTGTATCCCAGTGCGTGTTACTGCAGTGCTGGTTTTATACCTGTGTATCCCGGTGCATGTTACTGCAGCGCTGGTTTTATACCCCTGTGTATCCCAGTGCGTGTTACTGCAGCGCAGGTTTTATGCCTCTGTGTATCCCAGCGCGTGTTACTGCAGCACTGGTTTTATACCTCTGTGTATCCCAGTGCGTGTTACTGCAGCGCAGGTTTTATACCTCTGTGTATCCCAGTGCGTGTTACTGCAGCGCAGGTTTTATGCCTCTGTGTATCCCAGCGCGTGTTACTGCAGCACTGGTTTTATACCTCTGTGTATCCCAGTGCGTGTTACTGCAGCGCTGGTTTTATGCCTCTGTCTATCCCAGCGCGTGTTACTGCAGCACTGGTTTTATACCCCTGTGTATCCCGGTGCGTGTTACTGCAGCACTGGTTTTATACCTCTGTGTATCCCAGTGCGTGTTACTGCAGCGCTGGTTTTATACCTCTGTGTATCCCAGTGCATGTTACTGCAGCACTGGTTTTATACCCCTGTGTATCCCGGTGCGTGTTACTGCAGCACTGGTTTTTTACCCCTGTGTATCCCAGTGCATGTTACTGCAGCACTGGTTTTATACACCTGTGTATCCCAGTGCACGTTACTGTTGTTGCTTTTATTTTTATGCTATAAAGGTTGTGTTCGCGTTACTTTTTGCGCTCTCCTTTCTTTTTCTTCTGCTGTTGATGTTCTCTGCAGAGGACGGGTTATCTTATTCAGGGGCAGCAATTTACAACCTTGACACCCATCTACGGACTTTGTATGGGCTTTTTTGGTTTTGGCATTTGCCATCACTTCATACTGACTCAGCCTTTCGGTAAGGTGCTACCTAATTCACTTGTGGAATTTCTGCAGTCAATCGTTGACTTTTGACATCAACAGTTATTATTCATCATCTGTGCAGTCTGTTGGTGATATAGTGTTTGCTGCTATGAGGGATATATATATATAGTGTGTGTGTGTGTGATATATATAGTGTGTGTGTGATAAATATAGTGTGTGCGTGTGTGATATATATATATATACAGTATATATAGTGTGTGCGTGTGTGATATATCTTATACT